>NC_057861.1:180992576-180995076 GCF_019393635.1 Dromiciops gliroides | reverse complement strand
AGTTAGCACTCAGGTCCTCCTGAATCCAGGGCTGGGGGTTTATCTACTCTGCAGTCTAGCTGCCCCAATATATGTGAATTAAAGATAGATAGATAAATAGATTGATTGATTGATAGAGAGATAGAGAGATATTGATAAAGGTTTCAGTAGAACTGTTTTTCTTTGCAATCCTATATATTTTATTTTGTTTATTTAAAAAAACATTATTCTGAGAAGGGGTCCACATAATTCTCCAGAATGGGTGTGGTACGCATGGGAACAAAAAGATTTCATAACCCAAGGGCAGCTACACAGCACAGTGAATAAAGCAGTCACGTCCTCCATAATCCAGGGCTGCGGCTATATCCACTGTGCGACCTAGTTGCCCCCTGACATGTGAATTTACTGTATATATATGTATATGTTGATAATTGTTTTTCAATAGAATTGTTTTTCTTTGCAGTCCTATATATTATATTTTCTTTGGTTAAAAAAAGTTATTCGAAGAAGATGTTCACATACTTCTCCAGACTGGGAGCAGTTGCCATGGCAACAAAAAGATTTCAGAATCCGTGGGCAGCTAGGTAGCACAGTGAATAAAACACTCAGGTCCTCATGAATCCAAGCCTGGGGCTTTATCCACTGTGCCACTAAGCTGCCCCCAGATATGTAAATTCAAAAAATATATGTATATAATATATGTATATGTTGATATCTGTATTTCAGTAGAAATGTTTTTCTTTGCAATATTAAGTATATTATATTATTTGATTAAGAAAACATTATTCTGATAAGAGGTTCCTATGCTACTCCAGACTGAGAGGAGTACCCAAGCCAACAAAAAGATTTCATAACCTGTGGACAGCTACATAGCACAGGGCCAAAGCACTCAGGTCCTCCTGAATCCAGGCCTGGGGTTTTATCTACTGTGCCACGAAGCTGCCCCCAGATATGTAAATTTAAAATATACATATACATATATATATATATATATATATATATATATATATATATATATATATATATATATATATATATATATATGTGGGTATGCGTATGGGGGGGTGGGGGGTGGGGGTGTTGATATCTGTATTTCAGTAGAAATGTTTTTCTTTGCAATATTATGTATATTATTTTATTTGATTAAGAAAACATTATTCTGATAAGAGGTTCATATACTACTCCAGACTGGGAGGAATACCCAAAGTAAAAAAAGATTTCTTAACCTGTAGGCAGCCAGGTAGCACAGTGGATAAAGCACTGAGGTCCTTCTGAATCCAGGGCTGGGGCTTTATCCACTCTGCCACCTAGCTGCCCCCAGATATGTGAATTAAAAATAGATGGATAGATAGATATTGATAAAGGTTCCAGTAAGAACTGAGGTCCCCCTGAATCCAGGGCTGGGGCTTTATCCACTCTGCCGCCTAGCTGCCCCCAGATATGTGAATTAAAGATGGATGGATAGATAGATAGATAGATAGATAGATAGATAGATAGATAGATAGATAGATAGATAGATAGATAGATAGATTGATAGATTGATAGATTGATAGAGAGAGAGATATTGATAAAGGTTTCAGTAGGACTCTTTTTCTTTGCAATCCTATATATTTTATTTTGTTTATTTAAAAAAACGTTATTCTGAGAAGGGGTCCACATAATTCTGCCAAATGGGTGTGTTATGCATGCATGGCAACAAATAGATTTCATAACCCAAGGGCAGCTACGCAGCACAGGGGATAAAGCAGTCATGTCCTCCATAATCCAGGGCTAGGGCTTTATCCACTGTGCCACCTAGCTGCACCCTGATATGTGAATTTACTATAATATACATATATATATATATATGTTGATAATTGTATTTCCATAGAACTGTTTTTCTTTGCAGTGCTATGTATTATATTTTCTTTGGTTAAAAAAACGTTATTCGAAGAAGATGTTCACATACTTCTCCAGACAGGGAGCAGTTCCCATGGCAACAAAAAGATTTCAGAACCCGTGGGCAGCTAGGTAGCACAGTGAATAAAGCACTCAGGTCCTCATGAATCCAAGCCTGGGGCTTTATCCACTGTGCTACTAAGCTGCCCCCAGATATGTAAATTTTAAAAATATATGTATATAATATATATATGTTGATATCTGTATTTCAGTAGAAATGTTTTGCTTTGCATTATTAAGTATATTATTTTATTTTATTAAGAAAACATTATTCTGATAAGAGGTTCCTATGCTACTCCAGACTGGGAGGTGTACCCAAGCCAACAAAAAGATTTCATAACCTGTGGACAGCTACATAGCACAGGGCTAAAGCACTCAGGTCCTCCTGAATCCACTGTGCCACCAAGCTGCCCCCAGATGTGTAAATTTAAAATATATATATATATATATATATATATATGTCTATGGGTGTGGGTGTGGGTGTTTGTTGACATCTGTATTTCAGTAGAAATATTTTTCCTTGCAATATTATGTATATTATTTTATTTGATTAAGAAAACATTATTCTGATAAGAGGTTCATA